>NC_092335.1:535700000-535705000 GCF_046630445.1 Rutidosis leptorrhynchoides | reverse complement strand
AGATGGATCCTACACCTAGCTTGGATTTCATTAGTTCTGGAAGCGATTTCGAGATGTATATTGAAGCAGACTCCGAAGTCAATGAACCAGAAGTGCCTCAACCATTTAGTTATTTTTTTTTCTGGGGGATATGGGGGTGGGTCCGAGACTTACTCACTCGATGGAGAAATGAAGAAGGCGAGCCCTACTGCGAAACAAACTTACCTCCTAACATCGGAGAAAATGATATACTCACCGGTAAACCTATGTGCAATACTGTAGTCACCCTTCTTGCTAAAGTTTTCCACCTCGAAGGTCGCGTTACTGCAATCTCAGAAAATATTCAACCTCTACTTCCGAATACCAATCGAAGGGGAATATTAGAACAAGTTAGGGAACTTCGAATTGATAATCAAGATCTATCGAATCAGATGAGTGGATGGATAGAAATGATAGAGGGTAGGATAGAAAACTTGACAAGAATGGTGCGTAATCTACAAGCTATACTTACTACACCAACATCATCACCAACCTCAGTAGCACCGACAGCAACAGTACCACCATCAGCAGCACCAGCAGCATTACTAGTAACAACAACAACAACATCATCACACATCCCAACCTCACAATCTATACCTCAAGCATAATCATCATTCTACGAATCGTTCTACATAAACTATCTTCGTCCTTCATGGCGATTATGTAATCTCTAATGTTTTAGAGATTATGTACTCTAGTTCTAGCCATAAAACTAATGAGTTTAGTATCACATTGACTCATTAAATCCATGATTACGTCTGAAGAAAATATATATGTATATATTGTTTCATAAATATTGTAATTAAAAATTCTTTCGTACAAACTGTTAATGGTGAAAATATTTTAAGGGGTAGGTAATACCCGAGGAATATTTAGATTTCTCATTAATAAGTACACTGTACATTTTTTCAAATCTAATTCAACAGTCATTTACTATCATATTTACAACCACCGATATACGTATCCATTCACCACAGAATAACCATTTTCATTCAATTTCATATTTGGATTTTGACTTATCATAATCCAACAAGTGGCATAATGAAGAAAACATTGGACAAAATAAAATTTGTTAGAAACAAACAATTTAATTATGGGAAGAATTTTGATAAGAATCCACGCTAACTGTTCCTAGCTAACTGTTCCTAGCTAACTGTTAATTCCGTATTACATTTTATTTTATCGCAATTTATTTATCACAGTTTATTTATCGCAATTTATATTCTCGCAATTTTATTTATCGTCATTTAATTTCTGTTATTTATTTTACGCACTTCAAATATCGGGACATGTATACAAGGTTTTGACATATCATATCGACGCATCTATATATATTATTTGGAATAACCATAGACACTCTATATGCAGTAATGCGGGAGTTAGCTATACAGGGTTGAGGTTGATTCTACAATAATATATATAGTTTGAGTTGTGATCGAGTCTAAGACATATACGGGTCACGATACGTATTAATTAATTCGAATATTATAAATTAAACTATATATGAATTATTGGACTGTTAACGGTGGACTATCGAATGTGGACTAATAACAATGGACGATTAAAATGAACTAAAATATTAATTATAACATATGAAACTAAACAATTCTTCAAGTTTGCCACTTGATTTCATCTTAAACCTCATTTGTATCTTGATGATTCCAATCTGCGTTCAAACATTTCATGATTCTTGAAAAACACCTCAATCGAGAGGATGAACCAACTGCACTTCAACTACGGAAGAAAAGATTGATGCATATAGTTATACACCTAAAAAAACTCGGAACTTGAGTGAACGTTTAAAATGTATTTGTGCTAGCTCCTTTGGCGTTGTTATTTCCGAAAATCACTTTGCAATCTCTTCCAAAATTAGCCAATTTTGTCACAGCTTCAATAAGTCAACTTCGATTTTTCGTTTGAAACAACCTTATTATAACCTTGATATATGTGTGCTCTTTTATTGTTACCGGGGAACTTTCTATATTCCATCATATTACCAGCAGACGTACCAGCAACCTCGTTGCTCCTTGGCTTAAATCTCTTCGACAAAACACTATATTTATCTATTGAAGTCTTATTATTAACTCATCCGCATCTTATAAAAAGAATTGCCATACCAATTACCGGGGATCAGCAAATCTGTATTGTGAGTCTCGCAACATTTCCACATCAACAGTTACATGTATCCATATAACATTTATCTCTTAGAACTATGATCTTCCATTCTGAAATTCCGAAAAGCACCCAGTCTGCGAATTAATGCTCTGAATTTTGAAAAGTTGAATGAAGCAACAAAAACTGTAAACGACCTCAACAACCAAAAGTTGATGATAAAGAATTGTATGTTGGCAAAGCTCAGAAAAAGTTTGAAACTAAAAAACTGGTTGAGCAAACTACGAAGGAGTCTCTGAACAAATCACAAGGACTAAACTTGTACATTAAGAATCCTGATGATTCTGTTTCTGATGAAATCTGTAGCGAATACCTTGCTTCTGACTCCAAACTATTGCAGACAAATTTTCTTCATCATCCTTCGATATTAGAAATTCCAAGATATCATCGTATCTTTCATTATAAATATCCTCCATATTTCTGAAGATATTTTTATAACTATTCTTATCTGAAATCATTAATCTCTTCGTGCGATCAGTGTTACATCATATAGAAACTGTTAGTTTCTATATTCTGTAAACTTACGAGCTTAAAATATGAATGTTATTGAAGTAATGTTGGGAACTGAAGCATGAGTTAGTATAATATAATGACACTTGATCAACGTGATTATATTACAGTAAGTCATGCTGAGTTTCTAAATAGAATGTGATGATTCACAGATCATAACGTCATCATGTGCTATGTTACACGACTCTTACGTTCTGTCTAATCTATAAACATATCAAGAACATATTTTTCTTGATAGTCCTATCTTTCCTTGAATTCTGGTAATTTGACAAGTCATATTGTGCTATTACCGTTTCTTTCTTGGGACATTAACAATGTTCATTCTGAAACTTATATCTGCGAATTCTGGACCATTACAAGAGATGCCCAATCGCAAGAAGAAGAAATGAAGGGACAAAGCTCCGAAATAGAAATTGGAGTATAAATTGCAACAAATAGGGGGGAGTATTAACTGGGGATGATAATGATTATAGAAAACAGAAGCAAGGACTTCGAAGTATAAGGGAAGATATAAAGTCCGATAACAACACATAAATTACAAATCGTGGATATTAATACGAATAGCAATATAAAGACACGGTATAATTAAAAATAGTATCACCCCAAGGTAATAGTAGAAGTAAACAGATTCTTCTGGTGGAAGATTGAAAAGAAGGATGACAGAAATGATAATTAGAAAAATATCAAGGATTAGAATGGGATTAAGCATTTCACAATCTTTTGGATGTATGGACTAAGAAATAAAGTATAGGAATGGTGAGAATAATGGAACGGAAGAGTTTGATTTATTATGGAAATATCAGACAGGGTAATCGAGGCAGATCACCGTATTTAATTATAGAGATCTTAATTTCCTTACTCGCCGAAGAATCAAATCTTTTAGATTTCGAAGATTTTCTTTATATCCCTTGAATTCCGGAATTCAACCGAGAGGACATCAAAAGTTAAGACGCACCTTATTTTCTAAATTCAACCATGACTAGTCAAAAGTTATGATGAAACATGTCTTTCTCATTTCACTATTTAGTGATAGCTTCACTCGTACTCTTCGAGCAATCAAATTGTTTTATCCATATTACCCACTGATAATAAAACTCTATTAATCAGCTCATATGTGTCATGAAAACATTTTTATTGTTAGCCATGACCATCTCACTCAAATTTCGGGACGAAATTTTTTTAACGGGTAGGTACTGTGACGACCCGAAAATTTCCGACCAAATTTAAACCTGAACTTAATATGATTTCGACACGATAAGCAAAGTCTGTAATGTTGAATCTCGAAAATTTTGAACTGTTTTTATATATTCATTTGGCCTTTGACTATTCCCGACGATTCACGAACAATTGTTTCTAAATAAATAAATATGTGTATATAAATATATATAGATATAAATGTAAATATATAATAATATGAAATAATAAAATACAATTAAAACATTAGAATTAAGTAAAGCAACATATTAGATAATAAAGATCTATGTAATATATATATATATATATATATATGATTCTTAAACATAATTAATACTATATGTATATTATAATATTAAATATATATTATATTAGTAATATAACACATAGTTAATAAAATGTAATAATATATATTAAATTTAAATTATAAGTTAAAATTTTTATAGTAATATAATTATCATTTACAATATTAATATCAAAGTTAATATTATTAATATTATTATCACACATAGGTATGAAATTTAATTGTTATATTATTATTATCAATATGTTAATTAGTTATATCATTATTATTAATACTATTAATATTATAATTATTATTATCATTAATATTAATATTATTGTTGTAATACTAGCATTTTTATTATTAATAATATTAATGGTAGTATAATTATTAATATGTTTATTAACATAAATTAGTTTATATATAATAGATTAATACAAAAGTGTATGCATCATTTTCAGTATCTATTTTTATTTTTTTTCCTGATATATTATACAGCTCGTGATTTCCTGTCCAATCTGTTACATGTCTAAATCAGTTGGTATACAAACAAATTATCTTTAATAACTTTATATATTCGATTGCTATGAGTAAAAGATGCAATCTCACCTGCGAATTTAAAAAAAAATAATAAAATTACAGCTCGTTACTCTGTCGAGGTATTTTTTTTTCATAACTTGAATTCGAATCATTTGTAAAAATCTAAAATTGCAGAGTTGTTTGGAATAATCTAACTAAACTATCTGCAAATTTTCAAGTCTTATTCGCGAAAACGAATTCGAATTTTGAAGTCAAAGTTCGTGTATTTAAAAGTCAAAGAGTG